>NC_141295.1:5685577-5688077 GCF_037954325.1 Fistularia commersonii | reverse complement strand
AACATCATATGACCGTCACGCAAACATCAAATAAACGTTACAAAACATTATACAATCAAACTAACATAAAAACTAACAAACTCACGTCACAGAACCACCAATCCAACGTCGAACAACATAAAACAGCACAAAAGCATAAAACCAACATCAAGAAACAAATCAACCAACAACAACAAACATCAATAAAACATAACACAAACATCAAACAGATGTCACAGACACATCAAGCAACATTGAACGACATCAAATGTCACACAAGCATAAAATAAATGTCACAGGAACATCAAGAAACAACAAATACCACACAAACATCAAACAGACGTCATACGAACATCAAACAGACGTCATACGAACATCAAACAGACGTCATACAAACATCAAACAGACGTCATACAAACATCAAACAGACAAACATACAAATCAACTATGATGAAAACATGAGTCCACAGAAATGGATGGAAATATGAGTCTACTATTCGAGGGATTTTAATAGTTAAATGTATAAAAAGATGTATAAAAAGGAAAAAGAGAGAAAGAGAAAAGACACCAAGGGAGAATCGAGGAAAGAGAAAGAAAGTGATAAAAAATAGGAAGAAAATCGGAGTCAGGAAGAAAGTGAAGAAAAAGACATGAAGAGGGAAAAAAGAGCAAGAAAGAAGTAATTAAAGAAGAAATGCTTGCACCGTTGCTCTCCTCTCTCCTTAATTAAAATGGCTCACACACACACACACACACACACACACACACACACACACACACACACACACACACACACACACACACACACACACACACACACACACACACACACACACACACACACACACACACACACACACACACACAGGACTGGACAGGTTGAGATTCGGAGCTCTAAATGTCTAGGTTTGTTGTCAAGGCTAATGCTAGGCTACATGTCCTGGTCTGTGCACGTCTGTGCACGTTACTTTACTAATATTAATAATAATAATAATATTTCTGCCATCCACCAGTGACTCCTCCTCCTGATGAATGTAAAATTACATTTATTATTATGTTTATATTACCTTTTCCCACTGACACAGGAGTGAGGTTGCTGCTAGCTTGATGCTAAGTGTGATGCTAGTGACGCCCGTCACACACCGCGTGCTCAAAACCATTTAAAATCAGCCTCTGTTTCCATCGGGCCGCGAAAAATGTCCCGCTGTTCTGTTTTGTTGTACGTGTGTGTGTGTGTGTGTGTGTGTGTGTGTGTGTGTGTGTGTGTGTGTGTGTGTGTTTTCAGCTGATGAGGCGTTTTGGCGTGGCGCTGAGGCGGTGCTTTAGGGGGAGTCTGGAGGAGGAGGGGGGTTAAATCACACCAAATGAAGCTTTATCAAATAAATGAAAGTGTGTAGCGCTCGACTCAGCAAGAGCCAGGGCCTTTATGGGAGCGACGCCGGCTCCTCCTCCTCCTCCAGCCTCCACAGCGAAGATCCAGAAGCTCCCGTGAAGCAGGAGAGGTGGTGGTTCTGCTGCAGATGAGGAGGAGAACCTCGCCTTTCCAGCCGACCCTTCCCGTTACCACGGCAACGGATGCAGAGTTCCATTGGCTAGATGTGGACTAGTCATTAACAGTTAGCAGTTAGCAGCCTCGCGTGGCTAGGCTCCGCCCCCTTCGTCTCCCGACACGACTCCGGTGACTCTGGCGGCCATCTTGTTTGTTTATTTACTGGTCTGGAGCTTTGGGATGGACTAAGCCAGTGTGATGCTAACAGGCATCAATTCCTGTAGCACAGCTGCTAACCTACAGATGCTAACTCCAGATGCTAGCCAAAGACGCTAGCTCCAGATGCTAGCTTCAGATGCTAGCTCAAGATGATTTAAAGATACCATGGAAACGCATTACTTCAGTACTCGCACCATGATAACACAACTGCATGAATGAGCGCACACACACACACACACACACACACACACACACGGGTCAACGTGTTCGAGCCTACTAGGCGGTCAGGCAGGTCACAATCAATCACATCTGGTGTGATGCCCATGGTATCTGTACACAACAGGAAAAAAAACATGCACACGTGCATGCAGGCGCGCCCACGCACACACACACACACACACACACACACACACACACACACACACACACACACACACACACACACACACACACACACACACACACACACACACACACACACACACACACACACACACACAGGCTTGATGTGAGACGATGTACGCTAACTAACCTCACACACCATCCTGCTAGCTCAGCAGCTGTAAAACTGTCCGGAGAACTGATGGCCGGCCAGGCTATCTTGACACACACACACACACACACACACACACACACACACACACACGTGAGCGCATAAACACACGTGCGAGCGACTGAGGACACACACGCACACACACCCATACAAATACACACAGTTCACCTTAGGCACAAATCTTGCAACATTCCATTCTGGCCTGCCACTCGCCCCACACACACACACACACAGGTCATACATGTGAGTGTGTGTGTGTG